>NW_002475977.1:6390-20789 GCF_000189635.1 Tetrahymena thermophila SB210
TGAGAGTTTTGTTTGGAAGATAATTGTTGATTAAATTAACCATTTATTAGCAGCCATCAATCTTATCAAACAAAGTTCTACATAAAAAATTTTTAATTTGTATTTTAAAATAATTAAATCGCATAAATTTTTTAGATGAAGTAAAAAAATCTTAAATAAAAATTATTTTAATTTAAAAACATATTCTTCTTCTAAACAAAAAAATTAGTATATTACACTATGTGCAAATTTATTTGATATTATTCATGAAATCTTAAATAGCTAATGATATTCTTTACTATTTCTAAGTACAATCTACTCCAACTAAAATAATAATTTGAAAATAAAATAAAAATAAAATATTTTAACAGATAAATTAAAGTTACTTTATTAATAAATTAGATTATACAATTATTAATTTGTCTTAATCATTGTTTAAATATTTTTTTGTTTAAAGAGGTTATTATATTTCTATTTCTTTATATAATAGCTTTTGGGTAGACTAATCTTGTTTTTACTTTCTTTCCCTATTTTTATGTTACATGATAATAAATAATTTTTAATTCTACAAAATTGCTTACTATCCTACTAAGTGTGATTTATGATTTTCTATTATATTTTAACTTATTTTAATAATAAACAAACATGAGAAATATAGATATAATAAAAATAATATTTTTAAAATATTAAAAATTTAAAAGAAAAATTTATTTTAAATAAACTAATAAAATTTCATCTTTAATTTATAAACTATTCATCATTTAGTTTATCAAAAAAAAAAAAAATTAGATTAATAATACCTAAAATCTAGCTTTAATTTAGGATTATTAGGATGTTTTTTTATTTCATATTCTATTTTCTAATGCTCTTCCTCATAATAGACATTAGTTTTACTATTTAGATAAAATAAGAGAAAATATATTATTTGTAATTAAATAAGAATTAAAAACATTTTAACATATTTAAAAATAGTATGATAAATACTGGAGAAAAATATAAAAAAGAATAAAGAAATTACATGAAATAAATATCTATTATTTTTAAATTCTGACAATTTTACAAAGCAATTGAAATCTGTTCAGCTAATTTTTCCTTGATTAAATTACCTCTAAAAAATAAAATAAATAAATATTTAATTTGCTTTATAAATAGAAATATTCTAAATTTAAATATAATATAGTAAATATATAGATTAATTTTTAAATTTTTGATTTGGGGAGCTGTACATTTGATATATAATAGTTATTGAAGATAAATAACTTTTAATATTTTTAATTAATAATAAAGATTTAATTAAAATGAAAAGCTCAAAATTTAATGAAAGTGTTTTGAAATAGAAAAATTTTTGATCTGATTATAAGGTATAAATCGTAAAAAATAATTATAAAATTAATTTGTTTAGAAATTTTTTTTTAATATGCATTTCTCTAAATGAAAAAAATAAGTAACTTAATTTAAATTACCTAAAAATAATACTAAGTTTTGTTAAATTTTTTTGACATTGCAATAAGACATTTAAAATACTCTAAACTTCTATTACATCTGTTTCTTATTAACTAGAAAATTAATTAAAACCATTAAATAATAAAAGGTATTTTAGTAATAAATAAATAAATTTATTTTATAAAGTTTAATCTGAAAATAGAAATAATATCACCTTAAATTAAATTTTAACTCAGTAATATTTTGACAATTTTAGAAGTTTCTTCTAAAGATCTTAGGTCTTTTTACATCTGCATACTCAATTCTAACCAAATTAAATTTAAAATCATTAAAAAAATGGCTTTTGTAGTATCTTTAAAAAGTAAATTTAACTTTAAAATTTTTAATTTATTTGCTTATTTTAAATTAAAAAAAAAGAGAAAATAAAATTACTCTGTTAAAATATTTAGATGTGTATTTTTCAAGTCAATTTTAATTCCAATTGCTCCTTATTAACATATTTGTTTAAAGTTTTGTAATCTAATTTGAAAAATAAAAAATATTTTATTTATTTGAATTAAATTAATTATTCATAGCATTTTTTAATATATATATCAATAAAAAATCATATTTTATAAAAGTAATTACGTTTAACTTAAATCTTTTTAGTTAATTTCTTGATTTATTTCCACTCTTTTAGAAGAAGGAGTAGTATATTTTTTATATTCCCTAACATTATTATTCAAATTTTTTTTTGTATAACTTCAAAAATAAATTTAATTTAAATATCAAAATAATATTCTAGTACTCAAATCTGATATTTAATAATTAAATATGCTAGCATTAATAGCAATTTATTGCAATACTCAAAACTTCTTCAACACAAATATCGTTTTTCCTAAATAAATTATTTAATAAAAGACATAATCAAAATTTTAAAAACCTAGAAAAAATTAAAAATATTATTAATTACGAGAAATCAATATCTATTTGAATGATATTTTAACATTATTATAGTACACTGGTAATTTATTAAGCCCCTTTTACTTCAATTTAATTAGTACTAACGCAATAGATTTAAAATAAATTAATTTGATATATTAATATAAAATTATAAAAAATTAATTAAGATTAAAATACCTTAAATTAAGATTCAGTTCTTAAATATTTTTGCATTATTACAAAGATTTTGCAATAATTAAAGTTTCTTATAAACTCAATTTTTCTTACCTAAAGACATTAATTAACAAATTTTTTTAAAGTTCTAAATTTATATATATTTATTTTTAAAAATAAAATAAATTATATATTACAACTTTGATAAATTAAGTTTTAAGTGAGAAAGATTTTTTAAGCTTTCCAAGCATTCTATAATTATTTAAAAATCTTATTTTTTTATATCACATTTACTAAGATATTTTAATAAAATAAAATTAATTTCTTTATTAAAAAAAATATAAAAATAAATTATATGAAAATTACCTTAATTCTAAACTTAAATAACTTATATTTTCGCACTTTATCAAAGAATTTGCAACACTCTAAGCTTTTTCTTTATCCAGTTATTTATTGCTAAAGATTAAATTTGTTATAAAATTATTTTTTAAATATATATTCTATGCTGCTAAATATTAACCCTTCCCCCCCTTATAAAAATTTTAATTAAGATATTAAAAAATATGGGGGGGGGGGAGGGGGGTGAAATTTATATTTTGGAAATTTGTAATATAGTTTTTGTTTTACAATGATTAGAAGTCAAGAACTAAATTAGTAATTCCTAGTTTACAATCAATGAGCAAATCTGAATATAAAGGATTTAAATACTCACTTTTAAGATAAAAAAAAAGAATGAAAGATTTTAAATCTAATTATAATTTTTTTAAAACAAAGTAAAATAAATAATAAATATTTCTAAAGTCTTTTTACCTAAAATAGATTATTATGGTATTTAACGATATGACTCTTGATAAAATAAATTTTAAAATAAAATTTCTTGCTTCATAATCTTAACCACTATTAATAATTAATAAATTTATTAAAAAAAAGCTGAAAAGAAACAATAATTTAATTATTCTTACTTTTAAGAAAATATGAATTTTGTTTAATTCTTATTTGTTATTAAAGAATATGAAATTAATTAGTGACATGAATCCTAAAAAGTTAAAGTATCTGCTTCAAAAAAAATTTGCATTTTATCTTAACTTAAATAAAATGAATGATTAATTTATATAAAAAGAATATCTTAAAATAAATTTACTCAAAATAATATTATTGTATAATTTAATCACAATAAATATGTGTAGCAAAAGTATCTAGTGCATCTTAATAATATTTTTTAAACCCAACAAAGCTTAAACTTATTTTTTAGCTATTAAAGTATTCAATGAATTGAATTTATTCATAATCTTATGATTTATTTAAGGTTAAAGTATAGATTACATCAAATACTTTTTAAATTTATTCAAATACTTTTAAATTATTTTCTTTAAATGATACTTTCTTAAAAAATTCAAAATTGTTCAAATCAACATTTTAATTTTGATTATTATCTATTTGCTATTGCAAGTACTTTTTACGGTATTCTTAGGATAATTAATAAATTAGCTTTTATTCTTCATAAATTAGATTTTTATTATTTTATATTTCTTTTTAAACAGGCATCATACTTTCATATTTTTTAACTAAATTGTTAATCTCATTATTTAGTTATTCATCAAAAACTAAATTTTATTTCATATTTAAAAATATCAAATAGAGTTCCCATGATTCTTTATCTAAGCAAATTTCTTAGGGACTATCTTATTTGAAAGTCAAATACTTAAAAACAATTTATTGTAAAAGTTAAATTTCTTTTTCTTACTCGAAGTAATTTCTAATATCTAAATGTTTTTTCTTTTGAAATAAAAACTAATACAAATATAATCCTATTTTTTTTAGTAATTTAGATTAATAGCAGATAAACATTTTATTAATTTTTTATTTTTAAATAAATTGAATAAACTCAAAAATTGATTTATCATAAATATTTTGTTCTTTTAAATATTTGAAATATTTAATAGTCACTTTATAAGTTATATCTAAACTCAAATTTTATTCCAATTTTTGTAATTTATCACAAAAGTAAGCTATACCAACTTCATTTTAATTATTTAATTAGAACTCTAAAATTATTATTTTTAGCATGTATATTTTTTCTATGTTTGAAGTAATTTTAGTGAATTCAATCAACTTTTCACAAATTTATGAATATAAATTGAGTTTATTTAATTTTAGTAAATCTTTTATCATAACCTTAATTAAATTAATTAGAATATCTAAATTAATCTCTTTATAGAGATGATCAACTAATATTTATTCTATGTAATTAATTGATTCTTTGTATTTACCTCTTTTTTAAAAGATTTAGCTTAGAGTTAAAAGAGCTTTAATTTTTATTTAATTTATTTAACTTTTTTTAAGTATTTTCAGATTTTACTTTACTCGTTCGATTATTTAAAGAGCAATATAGGCATACTAAAATTAAGACTCGTACTTAAATATTTTCTATTCTTTATTGACGATGAGATATTATTCTATCTAAACTAAATATTTCTCGAAGAATGAATTAATTTGTTCATTTTAATAATTAATTAGACAATTTATGAATACTTAAGGTAATTAAAAACAATCAATGTTGACTGAATTTTCATCATCTTTCATAAGCTAATTTACTAATTTTTTTAATGTATCCTTGATAGTTGGATGCGTTTTTAATTTATTTAATATAATTTCTATTGTTTTAGCAACTGAATAAATATCATGATAAAAAGGTTTATTTTTATTAATTATATTTTATGGTACATAACCATTAGTCCACATTTTTGGCTTATTAAAAGGATTATAAATAGAAATTTTTTATGAAGCACCAAAATCAGTAAATTTATACTAACCATTAATAATTAAAATATTTCCAGGTTTAATGTCTGAATGATAAATATACTTTTATCTAAGTGAGATTAAGAAATGAAGAGAAGTAAAAACTATGTTTAAAATTTATTCAATGCTAAATTCATCTACTGTAACATATTATTTGTATAAACTCATAGAACAAATTTACATTAGATGAATGAAATATGTTTGTTCATTTATCTTATCTTCTAAAAGATGAGAAATATTTAAATCTAAAATATGATTTTCATCTTAAAATAGTTTTACATTTTATAATTCTAACAATTAGCTCTTAAAATAATTTTAATCATCTACTTTTAAAACCCTAAAAGCAACTTATTCATCTAAATTAACAAAAATATCTGCTTCTCCACCACTATTTATATAATATCCTAATTTGAAAATAGATTATAAAAATGTTAAATCTTTTTCTTTTAAATTCCTTTTTGTTTCTCCACTTTTTGTTTTTAAGTCATCTAGCAATATATTATCTTTACATTCCATTAAACTTAAATTTGCTTAATCAGTATATTCATCTAACATTTATTAGACTGTCGTCATAGATTATTCTCTCTTATTATGGAGCTAGCAAAACTAATAAATATCTTGTGTAAATTCTTCAACTGTTATTTATGTTTCGTTAATATCTTTTATTTCAATTTAATCTAATTTTTACAATTCCTATTATAAATTGCTACATATTTGATTAATTAAATTTATTAATTTTGTATCATCAATTTATATGTGATCATTTGATTTTTCTTTATTTTTTAAATCTTCCAAAAACTTATTTTCACAAGTTTATTGATTCATAATTATGTTTTCTTTATATTTTGTTATAAATTATTCATTTAAATTATTTACTTTTTCAAATTATTCAGAATTTTAATTTTATATTTTTTTAAAATGCTTTTACGTCTAATCAAACATAGGGATTTATTCCTAATATACACTTAATGGATTTGATGCTTTAAACTAATTTATAAGATTTTTATCAATAATTTATTCCTTAAAATCCTAATTTTACTTATCAAGTAAAATTTATTCTACTTTTAGTAAATTTGTATTCTTAATCTTTTATTATTATTTTATTTCTTCATCAAATTTAAATATTTTCCTTTAATTTTAGTTATTAAATGAATCTAATTTTTTAAACTAATTCTATTAAAACGATGATTCTTCATCACTCTTCTCATGACATAGAAATTTAATTTATTACATCCCTTTTATTACTTATTGATCATTTAATAGTTCCATTTCTTTCTTTTTATTATAGTTATATCCAAGCTCTTCTTAAATAAATTTGTTTTGATCAAAACTTTCTTATTTTTTTATTTCATTCATTTACTCATTTTTTTAATTCAGTTTAACATTTTCAAAGTTTGTTTCCTTTTATTTCTGTTTTTTCTTTAAGTTTTATTTTTTGATGGTCTTATATTTACTAAACTTTGATTCTAAATTGAAATCTTATTATTCATTTTATTTTTACTATTTTTCACTACCTCCTAATAATTTATTACTTGTTTAATTATTCAAGATTGTATTTTGTTTTTACAAATATTTTTTATTGAATAGCTTTTAATTTTAGAGTAATTTATTTTTTAATTTATTGTTCAAACATTACGATATACTGAAGCAGGAATCTTATCTCTTAATTTGAATCAATTAAATTTCTTTATTTAACTGTTTTTTCGTTTATTATAATTCAAAAATAATATTTTATCCTTTTTAGAATTATGCTATTTATTTCCTAAATTAGTTAGATTAATTGATAGCATTTTCTCTTTTTGTATAAAAAATAAATAAAATTGTAAAAAAAAAAAAAATTAATTAGCATTTTAAATTAATTTTAGTAAATGTAATTAGATTAGTTGATAATTATTTAAAGAATATCAAATAAATAATATTATCAAAATTATAAATGGAGTATTAGTAATTTAAATTAATTTAATTTTTCCTTAAATTTAAAATAATTTACCTAAATAAATCAAGATAAGTGGTTTAAAGTTTTTCTTTCGTTTTTTTGAAAGTTTAAATCCTATGTCGTTATAACCAATTAGCCTTTTAAAATATTTATTATGACTTGTATTATTAAAATAATTAATTTACATGTTTTTTTTGATTATCAGCATCCTTATTTTTCTGTAAACAAGCTACAGAACAAATGTTAAATTTATCTATGAGAAATTAAAAATAATTTTATTAGTTAGTTGTAGTAATTTTATATTTTAAATTTTAATTTTAATTTATTTGTTGGAATATGCCAATCAAAATTTAGTGGTTAAGATTCACTAAAAACTTAATTGAAATATAATAAAATAATAAATAAATTAGAAAAAATTTTATAATAGATTTAATATAAATTAACACAGTTATTTATTTTAATTTTAATTATTGATGAGAATTATATGTCTGTAAATTTAGCTTTTTTTGTGAATTTAAGAAATGAAAATTTCAAAATTGGAGGGTAAATTATTTATTTTAGTTTAATTTCTAAGATTTTCTCAAAAAATAATATCTTTTTAGTAGTTAAAAAATTAAAAAATATTATTTTTTTTTACCTTCGTTTTAAAGGATATTATTAAATTATTATCCATTTCCAATTTAATCTTAAGAAAGTATTTTGTCCTCTATAAGTTTGATACATTTTTCATTCAGAATATTTTAGGTAGAAGAATCAAACATCAGCTATTTATAAAGAATAAATAATATTTTTAATTCAAGAATATTTTAATTTTTGAAAAATTTATTTGTTTATTTCTTATGTTTTTGTTAAATAAATACTTAAAAAAAATAACATAAGTTAAAATTAAATCTTTAAAAGCGCGATTGCTATTAAAGCCCCTCAAAATATTTTATTAGTTAATATATTTAATAATAAGCTGTATAGTTTAAAGTAAATGAAAAAAATTTATTTTTTTGTTAGCTTTTTAACAATTAAATTAATATGTAGTCAGATAAAGTACCATTGCAAATCTAAAATTTTTCTATTTTTGACTGTAAAGGTTAATAAATTTGGAAAGAAAGTACCTCTTTAGCATAAAAGCTTTCAAAGACTATTTCCTTCAAATATACAAGGTTAAATGAATTCTAAATTAGTTCAAATAATAGATCTAATTCTATTTCTATAAATTAAAAGGGTATCTTCAATTCTGTTTATTTACTCAAAAAGATGAGTTAGGCTTCCTATTTAATTTAAATTGATTCATTCTTCATTAATAAAATTATATTAATAAATATAGAAATTAATAGTAAAAAAGTAAAAAAATCATAATTTATCATTTTTAAAAGAAACTAATTTTTTAGGACAAAATCAATTTGACTTGACATTCATGTCCTTACTCATTAGCTTTTCTTAAAATTTATATTATTTAAAAACAAACTAATCAGTTAGTTATGCATTAAATAGAAATAAAATAAAAAAAATATTTTTTTAAATTTGATTATTTTTCTCTTTTTCTTTGGTTTTAAAATTAAAAGATTCATTTAATAATTCTAAAGGGACATTTAAGCCTTATTAAAAGACTAACAAAAAGCAAATGTTGTGCATTAATTTATGGTAAATAAATTAGTAAAAAGTAAAAATAAAATTCATAAATTACTCTAGAAAGATTTTAGTTACATAAAAAAACCATGCTTTTTAAATGATTCATTTTGATCAAATTTTTTAATTCCTTTTTATTGCTCATCATGGAGTGACTCTTAGAATTTATTTCTACATTATGATAGCTAAATATATTTTATTAACTAAATCTCTAATTTTTAAGATATAAATCAATGCTAAATCCTTTGTTAAGAGCAAATTCAGTAACTTCTTACTTATTTCTTACTTAATTATATATTTGCTGCCTTAAAGTCTAAACTTGAACAGCGATATCTTACATTTTTGACACTTTTAAGCATATTATCATATTCTGATTTTAATAAATCATTTCCTTTTACGATATTTTTTGAATCTATTTATCTTCTTAAAAGATTTAGAAGATGGAAATTTTATTTCTTTGCTTTTCTTCTATTTGTAAATTTCGCTATCTATGAATTATCTTTTCTTTTGGGTTTCTGTTTGGGTGTTTCAAAAGTTTTAGAGTTAATTCGTTGGCTGCTATTATTTGCTTTTATAATTAATACTAAGTTTTGAATTTAAATTAATTAATGTAAAGCTTTATTCCTTCTATTAAGAAAACAAATATATCTATTTAATTAAATGTTATATAAAATTAATTCATTTCTTTTAGAAATTAACAAATTGGTTATCTAAAAATTATCTTTTCTTTTTCTTCTAATTTTTTTAGAGATGATTTATTGGATATTATTTACTATCAAAATTAACACAAGTTTTTAATTGAAATTTATTAATGTAGGACCTTAACACTTCTATTAATAAAATAATATATTTAATTAAATGGCATTAATAAGTATGCATTTAAAAATTGTGAAATAATATGTTGTTATCATTTTTTTATTCAATAAATAAGATTTTAAATATTTTCTCTCTATTTTAATATTTTTAATGAATATTTATTATCCTGATTGAAATACTTAGATATAAATAAAAGCAATTAAGCTTTTTAAAAAAGTATAATTCTAAAGTTATATGTATATAAATTTATTTTTTTTAAATTTTATTTTTAGAAATATTTATTCTTTAATCCAATAATTATGTGATTTAAAATAATGATTAAGAGAAATAATATAATTTAATAGCGAAAACAAATTATGTTTTTATAAGTTTTAAGTAATATTTTTTAAAAGTAAAAATAACAAATGACATGAAACTTGAATCTTTAATTATAGGAAATATAAAATTGTATTTGATTAACATCAAATATTAATTAAGATAATTAAAATTATGATTTCAGTATACTCAATATTTAAACATTGATAAACTTCAAATTTAGTTAATCATAAGTTTAAAAAAAAAATAGAATTTTATAAAACAAAAATTTATTTATTTATTTTTAATTAATTTGAAAAAAGTCTATATTAGCTTTTAAAAAATTAATAATTATTGAGTTGCGGTTCCATAGTATAGCGGTTAGTACTGGGGACTTTAAATCCCTTGACCTGGGTTCGAATCCCAGTGGGACCTAAATTTTTATGTTTTATTTATTTATTTATCTAAATTTTTAATTAATTATTTTTATTTTTAGTTTAATTTTTCTACTCATTACTATTTTATATAGCACAACAGCTCTATTAGGATTATATAATATGTAATATGAGCTCTAAAATAAAATATATGGGCAACTCCTATAAATATAAAAGTATTGACATATTAACTACTAGAATTTTTTCAAATATAACTAAATGAATAACTCACCATCTATAATTCCTACTATATATTTTTTAAGTATAAGTTTTAAATATAAATATTCAGTTTAAATAATGAATATTAAATAATTTTACTGTGATATCTATCTCTTCATAAAACCAAATATATAAATTAATTTATTTGTTCTTTTTATCTATTTATAATTAATTAAATTTCATATTTTTGAAAAAATAAATAAATGATGTAAAAGATTAAAAGATATAATAGATTAGATAAAGTAATTATTAATTTTTTTATTAATATCCTTTAAATTTATATAAATTAATAAAAAAAGTTTAAAAGGTCTTCTCTTTTATCTCATTAGATTCTCCATATTAATCGCAGGTATATTTTATTAATAAATATTATTTTTATTATTATTAATATTTTTTTTATATTTAAATTTCTATTTATTTAAATAAATAATTTTTATTGTAGAAATTATCATCATTATTTATTGATTGGTTTTTTTTCATTATTTGTTAATTTTATTAATTGTTAATAAATCTTATTATTTCATATTTTTTCTTCATTTTTTTCTTATAATTAACTAGAGTACAATGCCTATTTAATTTATAAAAGGCAAAATATAATATTTCTTAATAACATAATAATAAAGCTAAATTAGCTTAAAATAGCTTTATTTTTGAGTTTTTAGAAAGCTTTAAATTCACAAAATGTAAAATTTGAAATAATATATACATACCGTATATTCTTATAACTTATCATTTTTTTTTTTTTAAATAAATTTTGAAAAATTTACGAAAATTTTAATTTTATAAAATGTAAAACTGGTATATAAAACTCACTTTTTGAAAATTTGTATGGCAACTTACTCTATTTAATGATTTATTTATTCTTCAATATTTAAAAAGGAGGAATAAAATTGGTAATGAAGGTGCATCAGGCTTAGGTTCTGCTTTAGCAAAGTGCATTAATCTCTCAAATTTGACACTTGATCTTGGGTAAAAACAGTTTATTTGTTTTGGATTGTGATATTTTTAATTATAAAAACTAATTAAAAACACTAAAGTTCTTTTTTCTTTTTCATTTTATTGTGCTTGCTTTTTTTTGTTCTTTCTTTCTTTGTTAATTTAGCACATCATTTTATTTTCAACTTTTGCTTTTATTGTTAATTAATCTTATTATTTCATATTTTTTCTTCATTTTTTCCTTCTAATTAACTATTTAATGATACATTTTTTCTTCAATATTTAAATAGTGTAAATTAAATTGGTGATGAAGGTGCATCAGGCTTAGGTTCTGCTTTAGCAAAGTGCATTAATCTCTCAAATTTGACACTTGACCTTAGGTAAAAACAATTTATTTGTATTGGATTATGATATTTTTAATTATAAAAACTAATTAAAAATAATAAAGCTCTTTTTTCTTTTTCTTTTTATTGTGCTTGCTTTTTTTTGTTCTTTCTTTCTTTGTTGATTTAGCTCATCATTTTATTTTAAACTTTTGCTTTTATTGTTAATTAATCTTATTATTTCATATTTTTTCTTCATTTTTTCCTTCTAATTAACTATTTAATGATTTATGTTTTCTTCAATATTTAAAAAGTCTCAATAAAATTGGTGATAAAGGTGCATCAGGCTTAGGTTCAGCTTTAGCAAAGTGCATTAATCTCTCAAATTTGACACTTGACCTTTGGTAAAAACAGTTTATTTGTTTTGGATTATGATATTTTTAATTATAAAAACTAATTAAAAATAATAAAGCTCTTTTTTCTTTTTCTTTTTATTGTGCTTGCTTTTTTTTGTTCTTTCTTTCTTTGTTGATTTAGCTCATCATTTTATTTTCAACTTTTGCTTTTATTGTTAATTAATCTTATTATTTCATATTTTTTCTTCATTTTTTCCTTCTAATTAACTATTTAATGATATATTTTTTCTTCAATATTTAAAAAGTGACAATAAAATTAGTGATGAAGATGCATCAGGCTTAGGTTCTGCTTTAGCAAAGTGCATTAATCTATCAAATTTGACACTTAAACTTGGGTAAAAACAGTTTATTTGTTTTGGATTGTGATATTTTTAATTATAAAAACTAGGGATCGACCGTATATACGGTAAAACCTTATTATACGGCCGTACCGTATAAATTTCATGATACGGTATACGGCTTAATAATTTATAAATTGACTACCGTATTATATAGTTATATGGCCGAATGATTAAAATGGTCATACGGTCGATCCCTAAAAAAAATTAATTAAAAACAATAAAGCTCTTTTTTCTTTTTCTTTTTATTGTGCTTGCTTTTTTTTGTTCTTTTCTTTGTTGATTTAGCTCATCATTTTATTTTCAGCGTTTGCTTTTATTGCTAATTAATCTTATTATTTCATATTTTTTCTTCATTTTTTCCTTCTAATTAACTATTTAATGATATATTTTTTCTTCAATATTTAAAAAGTAGAAATTAAATTGGTGTAATCAGTGCATCAGGCTTAGGTTCAGCTTTAGCAAAGTGCATTAATCTCTCAAATTTGACACTTGACCTTAGGTAAAAACAGTTTATTTGTTTTGGATTGTGATATTTTTAATTATAAAAACTAATTAAAAACACTAAAGTTCTTTTTTCTTTTTCATTTTATTGAGCTTGCTTTTTTTTTAACTTTCTTTCTTTGTTGATTTAGCTCATCATTTTATTTTCAACTTTTGCTTTTATTGTTAATTAATCTTATAATTTCATATTTTTTCTTCATTTTTTCCTTCTAATTAACTATTTAATGATCTATTTTTTCTTCAATATTTAAAAAGGTGGAATTAAATTGGTGCAATCGGTGCATCAGGCTTAGGTTCTGCTTTAGCAAAGTGCATTAATCTCTCAAATTTCACACATATCCTTAGGTAAAAACAGTTTATTTGTTTTGAATTGTGATATTTTTAATTATAAAAACTAATTAAAAACAATAAAGCTCTTTTTTATTTTTCTTTTTATTGTGCTTGCTTTTTTTTGTTCTTTCTTTCTTTGTTAATTTAGCACATCATTTTATTTTCAACTTTTGCTTTTATTGTTAATTAATCTTATTATTTCATATTTTTTCTTCATTTTTTCCTTCTAATTAACTATTTAATGATACATTTTTTCTTCAATATTTAAAAAGGTCTAATAAAATTGGTGATGAAGGTGCATCAGGCTTAGGTTCTGCTTTAGCAAAGTGCATTAATCTCTCAAATTTGACACTTGACCTTAGGTAAAAACAGTTTATTTGTTTTGGATTGTAATATTTTTTATTATAAAAACTAATTAAAAATAATAAAGCTCTTTTTTCTTTTTCTTTTTATTGTGATTGCTTTTTTTTTAACTTTCTTTATTTGTTAATTTAGCTCATCATTTTATTTTCAACTTTTGCTTTTATTGTTAATTAATCTTATTATTTCATATTTTTTCTTCATTTTTTCCTTCTAATTAACTATTTAATGATTTATGTTTTCTTCAATATTTAAAAAGTCTCAATGAAATTGGTGATTAAGGTGCATCAGGCTTAGGTTCTGCTTTAGCAAAGTGCATTAATCTCTCAAATTTGACACTTGACCTTAGGTAAAAATAGTTTATTTGTTTTGGATTGTAATATTTTTTATTATAAAAACTAATTAAAAATAATAAAGCTCTTTTTTCTTTTTCTTTTTATTGTGATTGCTTTTTTTTTAACTTTCTTTATTTGTTAATTTAGCTCATCATTTTATTTTCAACTTTTGCTTTTATTGTTAATTAATCTTATTATTTCATATTTTTTCTTCATTTTTTC
>NW_002475976.1:0-1536 GCF_000189635.1 Tetrahymena thermophila SB210
AACATTGAAAACAAATTTATTGCTTGCTTTTTTTTATTATCTTTCAATTCATCGATTTTCCAGAATTTAATTTCTCCCACAAAAAAACTAATCAATCAAAGAAACAAATAAATTCCACAAAACAAAAATTAATTTCACATTAAATTTTGTAAAAATACTTAATTAAATAAAAAAAAATACAGCATGCCTTTCCCCACTTCAAATTTAATTATTTTTCTTAATTATTATTTGAATTTATTTACTTTCTTTTTTATATTATTTGATTTATTTATTTATTTTCTTTTATTAATTTATTTTCATCTATCTTAATTCATTGATTTATTTGTTTTATTTGTTTGCTAAGTTTTCTTATTTGTTTTATTTCTTAGTTTGTTTTTTTCTTTGTTTATTTGCTTGTTTGTTTATTTGTTGCTTATGTGTTTTTCTGTTTAGTTTTTAAGTTTGCTTTAATATTTTCTTAGTTGTTTAAGATGATTTATTTGTTTAATTTCTTTCATTTATTTATTTATTTTATTTATTTTTAATGATTTATTTTATTTTGTTTTTTCTTTTTTCTTTCTCTTTTTGGTTTGAGTCTCTCGTCTGGGTGGTTTCCTATGGTTCAAAAAATACTTTTTATATAGTTCAGGTGCTAAGAGAGAACCATTTAGATCCGCTTGATGTCAACAGAGGACTGAGTGAGAGTGTTTTTTGAGTGAGGAGTTGCATTCTTTTTTATTCTTCCATTAATTATCTTTATTCTTCCTCGAATTTTTTAGCTTGCTTTTATAAAGCTTGCTATGCATGCTTATATAGCCTAACCAGTCGAATAAGACGTACAACTCTAACTATTCTACCTGCTCTTGTTCCTAATATTTTTAATTATTTCGTATAAGTAAGTATCTATCTCAATTAGATGAGAGTATAATTTATAAAATATAATCTCAGTATATCAATTTTACATATACTTGTTTTATTTTTAATAGTTGCTATTTTATTTCACTAATAAGTTTTTAAATAAATCCATAAAATATTTTCCTAAAACATCTATCGAAGATTAATTAATAAATAAATAAATTATTACCTACACGAGATGCTCTACTTGCTTTTGCAAGAGATGCAACACTTCCTCCTTTACCTTTTCCTGTCTGGAATATCAGATTTGAGATCCATCCAATGTCCAAAATTAATGACACTGTAGATAAGAAATCTAGCCAAAAGAAGAAACCCAAAAAATATCCAGGCTATTTTAATATTTTTTTAAAAAAATATGAAAAGCGATATATGTATGTTAGATTTAATAATTCATGTATTTATTTATTTATTTTTAAAAAATAAAAATCCCTCCTTTTCATTTATACTTATTTTTATTTAAAAACGAATTGAAAATTGTAAAGCATCAAATAACTCTTTAGATTAATTTTAAACTGAAATTTGTTTTCTTTTTAAATAATTGTCAATTAAATTTGGGTTTTTAAGAAACTAATAACAACTTATTCAAAATATTTTTTATATTACTATTAATCAATTAATTAATTTTAAGTAGATTTTTGTAAA
>NW_002475975.1:0-2733 GCF_000189635.1 Tetrahymena thermophila SB210
TTTATTTTCACTTTTGCTTTTATTATTTATTTCTTATTATTTCATATTTTTTCTTCATTTTTTCCTTTAATTAACTATTTAATGATAATTTTTTCTTCAATATTTAAAAAGTAAAAATTAAATTGGTGATGAAGGTGCATCAGGCTTAGGTTCTGCTTTAGCAAATTGCATTAATCTCTCAAATTTGACACTTTCCCTTGTGTAAAAACAATTTATTTGTTTTGGATTGTGATATCTTTAATTATAAAAACTAATTAAAAACAATAAATCTCTTTTTTCTTTTTCTTTTTATTGTGCTTGCTTTTTTTTATTCTTTCTTTGTTAATTTAGCTCATCATTTTATTTTCAACTTCTGCTTTTATTATTTATTTCTTATTATTTCATATTTTTTCTTTATTTTTTCCTTTAATTAACTATTTAATGATATATTTTTTCTTCAATATTTAAAAAGGTCTAATTAAATTGGTGATGAAAGTGCATCAGGCTTGGGTTCTGCTTTAACAAATTGCATTAATCTCTCAAATTTGACACTTGGCCTTTCGTAAAAACAATTTATTTGTTTTGGATTGTGATATTTTTAATTATAAAAACTAATTAAAAACAATAAAACCCTTTTTTCTTTTTCTTTTTATTGTGCTTGCTTGTTTTTTGTTCTTTATTTGTTAATTTAGCTCATCATTTTATTTTCAAATTTTGCTTTTATTATTTATTTCTTATTATTTCATATTTTTTCTTCATTTTTTCCTTTAATTAACTATTTAATGATATATTTTTTCTTCAATATTTAAAAAGTCTAAATTAAATTGGTGATAATAATAATAATAATAATATACTCGCATATAAATACATGTATTTATACACTCAGAAATGTTTCTTAAAATTAAACATAAAGATTAAATTTATAAATTTATTTATTTATTTGTTTTATTTATTTATTATTTATTATTTATTAGTTTGTATATTTCTTTATGAATTTTTGAAGTTTGTTTAATTTTTTCTCAGAGTCTTTTTTTTGGCAAAAAAAATAAAAAAAGTATCAGACTCTATGAACTTCTTGGCGTTTTCAAAGAAATTTGTGGCAAGAAATAAAAAAGAAATATCAGGGGGGTCAAAATGCATATATATAGAGGAGAGACCTAAAAAGGCAAAAACTAACATCCATCACTTTATCAGGGTCAATCCAGACCCAGATAACAACTACCTACCCTTTTTTCTTTTTCTTTTTATTGTGCTTGCTTTTTTTTTGTTTTTTCTTTGTTAATTTAGCTCATCATTTTATTTTCAACTTCTGCTTTTATTATTTATTTCTTATTATTTCATATTTTTTCTTCATTTTTTCCTTTAATTAACTATTTAATGATATATTTTTTCTTCAATATTTAAAAAGTGAAAATTAAATTTGTACAATTGGTGCATCAGGCTTAGGTTCTGCTTTAGCAAATTGCATTAATCTCTCAAATTTGACACTTTTCCTTGGGTAAAAACAATTTATTTGTTTTGGATTGTGATATTTTTAATTATAAAACTAATTAAAAACAATAAAGCTCTTTTTTCTTTTTCTTTTTATTGTGCTTGCTTTTTTTTGTTCTTTATTTGTTAATTTAGCTCATCATTTTATTTTCAACTTCTGCTTTTATTATTTATTTCTTATTATTTCATATTTTTTCTTCATTTTTTCCTTTAATTAACTATTTAATGATAATTTTTTCTTCAATATTTAAAAAGTAAAAATTAAATTGGTGCTGAAGGTGCATCAGGCTTAGGTTCTGCTTTAGCAAATTGCATTAATCTCTCAAATTTGACACTTAACCTTGTGTAAAAACAATTTATTTGTTTTGGATTGTGATATCTTTAATTATAAAAACTAATTAAAAACAAAAAAGCTCTTTTTTCTTTTTCTTTTTATTGTGCTTGCTTTTTTTTATTCTTTATTTGTTAATTTAGCTCATCATTTTATTTTCAACTTTTGCTTTTATTATTTATTTCTTATTATTTCATATTTTTTCTTCATTTTTTCCTTCTAATTAACTATTTAATTATATATTTTTTCTTCAATATTTAAAAAGTGAAAATTAAATTTGTACAATTGGTGCGTCAGACTTAGGTTCTGCTTTAGCAAATTGCATTAATCTCTCAAATTTGAAACTTGGCCTTGGGTAAAAACAGTTTATTTGTTTTGGATTGTAATATTTCAAACTATAAAAATGAATATAAAACAAAAAAGCTATTTGAATTTATTTGATAGCTTTTATTTATTTTATTTTTTTATCTTTTTTATTCCACTAATATTATTTTATTTATTAATTTAAAGAATAATTTTAAATTTAAAAGTTTATTCTATTTTGATATTTATTTTAAAATTTACACAAATTTATTATAAAAGTTTTAGCTCAATGAATGAATCATAAAAGTTCAAAGTATTAAGCAAGTTTCTTAAATCAAAAAGATTAGTTGTCTTTGATCACTATTGATAAAAAATAGGTGAAAAAAGGATGAATAAATATAAAATGTTCGAATAGTATTATATATTTTATTATATAATATTTTGAAAAAGTGTTTTTTACCTAAAATATTATAGATCGATAGATTTTATTATTGATTTTATATTTATAAATATCATTCATATTTTTGTAAGTAAATAAATTATTTATAAAAAATAAAAAAATTAAATTTACTTAAATAAATTAAATCCTCATAAACAAACCCTCTGGTTTCTCCAAAAATGATCAAATA